>NC_064854.1:29051716-29069216 GCF_024139225.1 Suncus etruscus | reverse complement strand
TGAATTTTACTTTTTTTTAAACAACTTTATTAATTACATGATTGTGTTTGGGATTCAGTCATGTAAAGAACACCACCCATCACCAGTGCAACATTCCCATCACCAATGTCCCAAATCTCCCTCCTCCCTACCCAACCACCGCCTGTACTCTAGACAGGCTTTCTATATCCCTCATACATTCTCTTTATTAGGATAGTTCAAAACGTAGTTATTTCTCTAACTAAACTCATCCCTGTTTGTGGTGAGCTTCATGAGGTGAGCTTTAACTTCCAGCTCTTTTTATTTTTGTGTCTGAAAGTTATTATTGCAAGAATGTCTTTCATTTTTCTTAAAACCCATAGATGAGTGAGACCATTCTGTGTCTTTCTCTCTCTCTCTCTGACATATTTCACTCAGCATAATAGATTCCATGTACATCCATGTATAGGAAAATTTCATGACTTCATCTTTCCTGATGGCTGCATAATATTCCATTGTGTATATGTTGTGTATATGTACCACAGTTTCTTTAGCCATCATATGTTGAAGGGCATCTTGGCTGTTTCCAGAGTCTTGCTGTGGTAAATAGTGCTGCAATGAATACAGGTGTAAGGAAGGGATTTTTGTATTGTATTTTTGTGTTCCTAGGGTATATTCCTAGAAGTGGTATTTCTGTCAGTGACTTGTATATTTTGGAGATTAGCCCCTTTGTCTGATGGGTATTGGGTGAATAGTTTCTCCCACTCAGTGGGGGGCTCTTGTATCCTGGGCGCTATTACTTTTGAGGTGCAGAAGCTTCTCTGTTTAATATATTCCCATCTGTTAATCTCTGCTTTCACTTGCATGGAGAGTGCAGTTTCCTCTTTGAAGATGACTTTAGTCTCAATGTCCTGGAGTGTTTTACCTATGTGTTGCTCAATATATCTTATGGTTTCGGGTCTGATATCGAGGTCTTTCATCCATTTGGATTTAACCTTCGTACATGATGTTAGCTGGGGGTCTGAGTTCAATTTTTTGCAAGTGGCTAGCCAGTTGTGCTAACACCACTTGTTGAATAGGCTTTCTTTGCTCCATTTAGGATTTCTTGCTTCTTTATCAAAAATTAGGTAATTGTATGTCTGGGGAACATTTTCTGAGTATTCAAGCCTATTCCACTGAACGAGGCCCTGTTCTTATTCCAATACCATGCTGTTTTGATAACTATTGCTTTGTAGTACAGTTTAAAGTTGGGGAAAGCAATTCCTCCAATATTGTTTTTCCCAATGATTGTTTTGGCTATTCTAGGGTATTTATTGTTCCAAATGAATTTCAAATGTGCCTGATCCAGTTCTTTTAAGAAAGTCATGGGTATCTTTCGAGGGATCGCATTAAATCTGAAAAATACTTTGGGGAGTATTGCCATTTTAATGATGTTTATCCTGCCAATCCATGAGCAGGGTATGTGCTTCCATTTCCGCGTGTCCTCTCTTATTTCTTGAAGCAGAGTTTTATAGTTTTCTTTGTATAGGTCCTTCACATTTTCAATCAAGTTGATTCCAACATATTTGAGTTTGTGTGGTACTATTGTGAATGGGGTTGTTTTCTTAATGTCCATTTCTTCCTTATTACTATGGGTGTATAGAAAGGCCATTGATTTTTGTGTGTTAATTTTGTAGCCTGCCACCTTGCTATATGAGTCTATTGTTTCTAGAAGCTTTTTCGTAGAGACTTTAGGATTTTCTAAGTAGAGTATCATGTCATCTGCAAACAGCGAGAGCTTGACTTCTTCCTTCCCTATCTGGATTCCCTTGATATTTTTTTCTTGCCTAATCGCTATAGCAAGTACTTCCAGTGCTATGTTGAATAGGAGTGGTGAGAGAGGACAGCCTTGTCTTGTGCCAGAATTTAGAGGAAAGGCTTTCAGTTTTTCTCCATTGAGGACAATATTTGCCACTGGCTTGTGTTAGATGGCCTTAACTATATTGAGAAAGGTTCCTTCCATTCCCATCTTGCTGAGAGTTTTGAACAAGAATGGGTGTTGGACCTTATCAAATGCTTTCTCTGAGTCTATTGTTATGATCATGTGATTTTTATTTTTCTTGTTGTTGATGTTGTGTATTATGTTGATAGATTTACGGATGTTAAACCATTCTTGTGTTCCTGGGATGAAACCTACTTAATCGTAGTGGATAATCTTTTTTTTTTTTTTTTTTTTGGGGGGGGTCACACCCGGCAGTGCTCATGGGTTATTCCTGGCTCCATGCTCAGAAATTGCTCCTGGCAGGCACGGGGGTCCATATGGGACACCGGGATTTGAACTGATGACCTTCTGCATGAAAGGCAAACGCCTTACCTCCATGCTATCTCTCCGGCCCCGGATAATCTTCTTAATGAGGCACTGAATCCTATTTGCCAGGATTTTGTTGAGGATCTTTGCATCTGCATTCATCAATGATATTGGTCTGAAATTTTCTTTTTTCGTAGCATCTCTGTATGGTTTAGGTATCAAGGTGATGTTGGCTTCATAAAAGCTATTTGGAAGTGTTTCCGTTTGTTCAATTTCATGAAAGAGTCTCGCCAGGATTGGTAGTAGTTCCTTTTGGAAAGTTTGAAAGAATTCATTAGTGAATCCATCTGGGCCTGGGCTTTTGTTTTTGGACAGACATTTGATTACCTTTTTAATTTTATCAATAGTGATGGGGGTGTTTAGATATGCTACATACTCTTCCTTCAACCGTGGAAGATTATAAGAGTCCAAGAATTTATCCATTTATTCCAGGTTCTCATTTTTAGTGGTGTAGAGTTTCTCAAAGTAGTTTCTGATTACCCTTTGAATCTCTGCCATATCAATAGTGATCTCTCTTTTTTCATTCTTAGTTTTGCCAGTGGTCTATCAATCTTGTTTATTTTTTCAAAGAACCAACTTCTGCTTTCGTTGATCTTTCAGATTGTTTTTTGGGTTTCCACTTCATTGATTTCTGCTCTCAGCTTTGTTATTTCCTTCTGTCTCCCTATTTTTGGGTCCTTTTGTTGAGCACTTTCTAGTTCGATGAGCTGCGTCATTAAACTATTCAAGTAAGCCCCTTCTTCCTTCCTGATGTGTGCTTGCAAAGCTATAAATTTTCCTCTCAGTACTGCTTTTGCTGTGTCCCATAAGTTCTGATAGTTTGTGTCTTTATTATCATTTGTTTCCAGGAACCTTTTGATTTCCTTCTTGATTTCATCTCGGACCCACTGTTTATTCAATATGTGGCTGTTTAACTTCCAGGTGTTAAAGTTTTTCTTCTGTGTCCCTTTGGAATTAACAAATAATTTCAGAGCCTTGTGGTCAGCGAAGGTAGTCTGCAATATTTCTATCCTCTTGATATTATGGAGGTATGTTTTATGTGCCAGCATGTAGTCTATCCTGGAGAATGTCCCATGTACATCGGAGAAGAATGTGTATCCAGGTTTCTGGGATGAAGTGTCCTATATATATCCACTAGGCCTCTTTCTTCCATTTCTCTCCTCAGGTCTAGTATATTCTTGTTGGGTTTCAGTCTGGTTGACCTATCCAGTGTTGACAAAGCCGTGTTGAGGTCCCCTACAATTATTGTGTTGTTATTGATATTATTTTTCAGATTTGTCAACAATTGTATTAAATATGTTGCTGGCCCCTCATTCGGTGCATATATGTTTAGGAGAGTGATTTCTTCCTGCTCTACATACCCCTGATTAATATAAAATGTCCATCTTTGTCCCTTACAACCTTCCTGAGTATAAAGTTTGCATTATCTAATATTACTATGGCCACTCCAGCTTTTATATGGATGTTGTTTGCTTGGATCATTTTTCTCCAACCTTTTATTTTGAGTCTATGTTTGTTCTGACTATTCAGGTGCATTTCTTGTAGGCAGCAGAAGGTTGGATTGAGTTTTTTGATCCATTTAGCCACTCTGTGTCTCTTAGCTGGTGCATTTAGTCCATTGACATTGAGAGAAAGAATTGTCCTGGGATTTAATGCCATCTTTATATCGAAATTTGGTGTATCTTTTGGTTAGTCTTGTCTTAAATTAGGTCTTTCAGTTTTTCTCCTAAGACTGGTTTTGAGTCTGTAAAGTTTCTGAGCTGTTTTTGTCTGTGAAACCATGTATTCTTTCTTCAAACGGGAAAGTGAGTTTTGCTGGGTACAGTATTCTAGGTGAAACATTCATTTCATTCAGTCTTGTCACAATATCCCACCACTGCTTTATGGCCTTGAGTGTTTCTGGTGACAGGTCTGCTGTAAATCTCAAGGATGCTCCCTTGAATGTAATTTCCCTTTTTGATCTTGCTGTTTCCGAATTCTGTCTCTATCTGTAGGATTCGTCATTGTGACTAGGATGTGTCTTGGGGTATTTTTTTTGGGATCTCTTTTGGTTGGTACTCTTCAAGCATGCAGGATTTGATCACATATATTCTTTAGCTCTGGAAGTTTCTCTTTAATGATGTTCTTGACCTTTGATTCTTCCTGGAAATTTTCTTCCTGGGTCTCTGGGACTCCAATGAGTCTTAAGTTGTTTCTGTTGAGCTTATCATAGACTTCTATTTTCATCTGTTCCCATTCTTTGACTAATATTTTCATTGTCTGTTCATTTGCTTTAAGTTTTTTTTCCAATCTCTCCTGCTGTATGGAATTGTTATTTATCTCATCTTCCACAGCACCAATTCTATTCTCAGCTTCTGTTACCCTGTCCCAGAGCTTATCCATTTTGTCATTCACTTCGTTTACTGAGTTTTTCAGGCCTGTTAGTTGACACGTTATTTCAGTTTGGAGTTTTGTGATTTCTGTCTTCATATTTTCTTGGTTCTTGTTAGTGTTCTGTTCAACTCGATCCATGGTTTCTTTGAGTTCTTTGAGCAGCTTTCATATTGCTTGTCTAAAGTCCTTATCTGAGAGGTTGATTAGTTGGTTGGTCATTATCTGGTCCTCAGAATTGTCATCTTCATTCTCTATGTCTGATGCTGGCCTGCGTTGTTTACTCATTGTCACACTTGTATTGTGGGTTTTTCTACGTGTTGTGGTAGTATTCATTTGCTAAATGCTGCAGGCAACCACATTCCTCTGTCTCCGCCCTTTCTGGATGGGTCGACTTGCCTCCAAGGGAGGGGAGTCCTCCGTGGCTGAAGCCTCTCACAGGATCAAATCTTAGGCCTGAGCACGTAGCAGAGAAGACAGTCCGGAGAGAAATACTGGGCTTCAGTGATCCAGCACAGTTCTTAGTGTGATTTTTCCTTCTTGTTGCAATGGTGTTCTTTCCTTAGAAAGAGCGCGTGGCCGCTCTGCTTCGCTAGGCGGCCGTGCTCTTCTGGAGCCTCTTTTTGGCCCACCCCCAAGAGTTTCACGCGACAGGACAGGAGACAGACACACAGAGGCAGCAGTCACAATTTTTCACAGTCCTGAATTTTACTTCTATGCTATTATTGGTTAAAAAAAATTTTTAAGTGTCCTTTTTTTTTTATGATGGCTATATGTTTTCTGTTTCCTTTTACACTTATAAAATAATCATAATATTTAAAATTGGAAGGAACAGGAGATTGAATTAAGATGGCTAATCGGGCACAGATGCCTAAAAACTGACCATAAACAGATTACATGTTTAAACCAATAAGTTCACTTTATAACTGGGAAACAAGAAGTGCTATTCTCGGTTCACCCGACATAAGAAGGAATTCCTAATTAAGAGCAGGCAGGTATAATGAAAAAGCAAGGGAAATCTTTTTCAAAAAGCCAGACTGTTATAGATGGGGTGGAGGTGGATTTTTCTGGAATGGACTGGGCCTTTTAGTCCCAGTGATGATGCAGTTCTTGTGGGTTGGAGAGATAGCATAGAGGTAGGGTGTTTGCCTTGCATGCAGAAGGACAGTGGTTCAAATCCTGGCATCCCATATGGTCCCCCGAGCCTGCCAGGAGCGATTTCTGAGCGTAGAGACAGGAGTAACCCCTGAGCGCTGCCGAGTGAGACCCAAAAACCAAAAAGAAGAAGAAGAAGAAGAAGAAGAAGAAGAAGAAAGAAGAAAGAAGAAGAAGAAGAAGAAGAAGAAGAAGAAGAAGAAGAAGAAGATGCAGCTCTAAAGGCAAATAATACCCTGTCCCTTAGCAGACAAACCTAGGGGGGAAGATAATGATCATCCAGTGGGAACTGTCCTCTTGCAATCATCCTTTAGCAGGGCTGTGCCTGAGAGCCTTGGAAGAAGGCTTTGAAACTATCCAGTAAAACCAGGAAACTGATATGCCAGGCCAGACAGAATACCTCACTCCTATTTGAAAATCTAAGCAGCAGAGAAAGCTTCACAGAGAGACTAAGGGAGAGGCCAGCTGCAAAGAGGAGCTCACAGCTCATATAAAAACTAATATCCTGGAGCATGGTACCAAACCCCAGGTATGGATGCTCTTTCTCCTGCAGACACAGAGCTAATATCCTCAGAGAGATAAAAGCATATTATACCCTTGAAACAAAACAGAGCTTTTTTCTCTCTTTTAATGAAACTATTAGAGACTTGGAAATGAAAACTGGATGGCCAGAGCAGGAATCCAGGGGATTGATCTAATCTATTTCTCTTTCTTCAGCATTCTTGATCATATCTATGAGGAAGAGAATTACTATCATTTTTTGTTTTTGTTTTGTTTTTTTTTTTTTGGTTGGTTTGGTTTGGTTTGCTTTTGGGTTTGGGTTTGGGCTTTTGAGTTTGGGGTTTTTGGGTTTGGTTTTTTTTTTTTTTTTTTTTTTTTTTTTTTTTCCATTTTTGGGCCACACCGGGTGATGCTCAGGGGTTATTATTCCTGGCTATGTGCTCAGAAATTGCTCCCGGCTTAGGGGAACATATGGGACACTGGGGATTGAACCTAGGTCCTTCCTGAGTCAGCTGCATGCAAGGCAAATGCCCTACCGCTGTGCTATTGTTTCAGCCCCTGGTTTGTGTTTTGTTTAGGGGGCCACACCTGGCAGTCCTCAGGGGTTTACTCCCAGTTCAGTATCGGCGAATGGGAAAGCTCTGGGGGGAAAAGCAAGTAGCTACATTGAGTTGTCTCCCCAGCCCCAGAAATATCCTGTCTTTAACCTTATCTAGCAGCCTATCCTTTGTTGCAGGATGCAATGGGTACATTTTTCAGAGTCTCTATAACACAATCTTATCATCGTTGTTCTTCAACTTGCATCTTTCTATGGAGCTAAAAACTAAAAGATTTTTCTCTTTATTTTATAATTCATTTTATTTATTTGTTTGTTTGTTTGGTGTTTGGGTCACACCCCGGTGTCACTCAGGGCTTACTCATGGCTCTGCACTCAGAGATTCCTCCACTGCAGGCTCGGGGGACCCATATGGGATGCAAGATTTCGAACCACCATTGGTCCCTGGGTAGGCCGCTTGCCAAGGCAAACGCCCTACTTCTATGCTATCTCTCCGGCCCCATATTTTATAATCCTTACTAAGACTCTTTCATTAATATTTTTTTAGCATCTCTAAGCCTAAACGATCAATTCCCATCAACTATTTCTTATTCTCACAACTTCAGGAATATCTTCTGCTAATCTTTGAGCTCTTTCTAGATTATTCCCAATACCTCGTAATGGGGAAACCTCTGATAACTCCTCTGGATTTACACACAAAGTTTCAGACATGGTCTTATTTTCCCTCAGTGGTATTATTACTTCCTCTGGTTACTCAACTACTATTAATAACATATAAGCTGACAAGAGCACGGAGATTTTCTTGAAGAATTCCAGGAAATGAGTAAGTAGGTCTGTTTCTTAAGTGTTTAAATTAGGTTCATCCATCTAATAAATATTTCTAAACCACAAGCTGTTCTCCAGGGACTCTTTTTGTTACTATTGGGGGTTTCCAAGTTTAATCCAGTTTTGTCACTGCCCTCAGCAAGTGTACAGTTTAAAAGAGAGTTTAAGATAGTTAAATAATTTTTAGAAAGTGGTATAAAATGGTAGATTGATACAGTTGGGGTCCAAAAGAGATGCCTGATGTAAAAGCAGATATCCCTCCTAATATGCACTGTCTCAAAAGAGACAACTATCACCTAGGATTCATCACCATCCTTGGATTCTGGTTGCAGAGTTTTCTCACCCTAGTTTGTCCTTGATTTTAATATTCCGTGTCTATATCTGCTTATACTTGATGACTTCTGGGCCTAGTAATGGCCTGAAAGACCAAACTTTTAACATCTCTCTCTCCATAGTTATAATATTATGACTATAATAGTTGGGAATGATCAAATGATCAATAGGGACAAGAATTGGGACTTGAAAAGAAGTAAAGTGATATGCATGATACCCCTTCAGTAGCCATATTGCAAACCACAAGTCCTGAAAAGGATAAAAGGGGAAAGAGAGGAGAGAGAAGAAAAGTATCTGCCATAGGGGTCAGCTGAGGGTAGAAAGAATAATAATTGAGTAAATTGGTAGTGGGAAATTAATACTGGTGAAGGGGTGGGTGTATGATCGAAACTCAACTATCAACAATATTTTAACTATATCTCATAGTAATTTAATAATAATTTTGTAAAAAACTGGATAAAAGAGACTGGAGAGATAGCACAGTGGTAGGGTGTTTTCCTTCCAAGCAGCCAATCCAGGATTGATAATGGTTCGAATCCCGGCATCCCATATAGTCCTCCGTGCCTGCTAGCAGCAATTTCTGAGCACAGAGTCAGGAATGATCCCTGAACACTGCCAGGTGTGACCCACCCTCCCCCCCCACAAAAAAACTGAAAAAATTTGAAGAGCTACATAAAATGCAATTGTAATTAAGAGATTACTTTGGAGAACCCTTAAATAATTTGAAGTAAAAATAAACAAATAAAACTTCTCTTTCAGGGGCCAGAGAGATAGCATGGAGATAAAGTGTTCTCCTTGCATGCAGAAGGTTGGTGGTTCGAATCCTGGCATCCCATATGGTCCCCTGAGCCTGCCAGGAGCGATTTCTGAGCATAGAGCCAGGAGTAACCCCTGAGTGTGGCCGGGTGTGACACAAAAACAAGAAAAATATAAAAGTACTTCTTTGGGAGCCGGGAAGGTGGCGCTAGAGGTAAGGTGTCTGCCTTGCAAGCGCTAGCATAGGACGGACCGTGGTTCGATCCCCCAGCAACCCATATGGCCTTCCAGCCAGAAGCGATTTCTGAGCGCATAGCCAGGAGGAACCCCTGAGCATCAAACGGGTGTGGCCCAAAAAAACAAAAAAAAAAAAACCTTCTCTCTCAACAAGAGAATTAGCACAGTGAATAAGATATTTGCCGTGCACATGTCTGACCTGTGTTCAATCACTGGCATCCTATATGGTCCCCAAACACTTCCAGGAGCAATTCCTGAGTACAAAACCAGGAGTAATCTGTTACCAAGTGTGGCACCAAAACAACAACAAAAATTTTAGTCTCTCCTTGAGGCTGGATAAATAATATACCTAGTAAAGCACTTGCCTTGCACAAGACCAACCCAGGTTCAATCCCTGACATTCCATATGGTCTCTCCAATCCTACTAAAACTGGCCCCTGAGCACAGAGCCAGAACTAAGCCCTGAACACCACTGGGTATTGCCTAAAAACAAACAAATTTTGGTCTCTCCTGGAAAATATTTTAAAAGACCCAATTACTGCTTTCTAGAGATAAAAACTACAAAGTCTGAGATGAAAAATATACTGGCTGGGGTGAATATTTTAAGCATTGCCAAAGAAAAGATTACTCAATGTATTACATATTGATAATAACTTTCCACAGTAAAACTTTGAGGAGAGAGAATTTTTAAAACATGAACTTTTGATTTATAATGATACACTCTTGGAGCATATAATGTTAAAATGCAATATAACCTTAATAAAACATTATCCTAGGGCCAGGAATATGGTTCTGCAGTAAATAAATATGAAAATTAGTCTCTCCTCTGGTTGAGACTTACCAATCTGTTGTGCAAAACTGGCAAGCACAATGGCCTTGTAAGCGTAACCCCAAAGAGAACTAACCCCGTGGGTCATGTCACATCTGGGAGTATACCCCCAAAAAAGGATATTGAAAGCAGGAGTTAGAATCAACAACTTTATACACATGCATGTAGCAGCATTATTAACAATTGCTAAAAAGTAAAAGCAGCCCAGGCATCTACAGATGAACAACTAAATAGGCAAAATGCTGCCTGTCCATCCAATGACATACTTCTCAGCCTTTTAAAAAAAAAAAACTTTATTCATTGATTGGTGTTTGGGCCACACCCAGTGGCACTTAGAAATCACTCCTAGCTCAGCACTCAGAAATCAGCCCTGGTAGACTGGGGGACCATATGGGATGGGTCCCTCCCAGGTCTGCCACATGCAAGGCAAATGCCCTACCTCTGTGCTATCTCTTCAGCCCCCTGCTTCTCAGCCTTTTAAAGGGAGAAAGACCTGAGACATGCTCTCACTTGAGCTAAGCTAAAGCCACTATGTCAAGTGACATAACCGATCATGGAAATGCAGACATCATCATCTGATCTCATTTCTATGTGGCACCTAACGTAATCGAAGTCATGAAGATAGAAAGTAGAACACTAGGTGATGAGGTAAAAGGAATAAGAATTGAGTGTATGGTTAAATTTTATTTATTTATTTGGCTCGTAAGTGCTGCACCTGGCAGTTCTCAGGAGCTTTCCTTGCTCTTGCTCAGATGTTAGCCCTGCCAGTTCCCAGAAGAGCAGATGTGGTACTAGGGATGAAACGAGGGTCAAAACTGAAAGTCAACCACATTCAAGGCAAGGCAAGTGTATAATCTTTCCAACCCTGAGAATTGAATGATTTGTAGATTTCAAACTTACACTTTGCAAAAAGCAAAGGAGTTCTGGAGATGGCAAGTGTTGATGGCTGCACACCTCTCACTGGACACTATCAAACTAGATACATATCGAGCTACACAAATACTAAGTTTTGGGTTACATATTTACCACTATGAAAGAAATTCTCTCCTTGGCACTTAGGTGTAGAAGTCACTTCTTCTCCTGACTCAGATCCACCTTCTAAGACTGGGTAAACTTAGCAAGACTTCGGACCTAGAGCTGCTAGGATCACAGCAAAACTCTGTTTCCAGAGCAAAGCCCTGTCTTCTGGGGCCACAGCCAACAAACTCACACTAGAATCTTCTGGGGGCAGAACTCACAGGCCTCTTGAGAGGTCGTCTTCCCATAAACCCACAGGTCCATTAATTAACCAGACACTTGTTTGGCTCTAGTCTGGACTTAGCCTGAAATGAAGGATCCCCAATTCCATCCCTGCCAACCTGGCATTTTTTTTTACAGAAACTCATTTTGAAGGAGGCTGTTTGCCCAGTTTTTCTCCCTCCAGTTCCCAGGAGGAGCCTCACCCTCATGGCAGGCAGCCCAGCCCGTGGTGTTAGAGATTCTAAGTTGGTGGACAAGCCAACAGACTTAAAGAAACTGAAATGATTGTGTCATGAAGCACTCTATTAATTTATTTTGAGAGAGTTGCTCAATTTGAATTATTTATGATGCTTGATAGTCCGCTGGAGACAGCCCTCAACTTAGTCAATAGGAGGCAGAGTAAGCTGAGACCTTGCTCAGCCTCTCTACTGTCAAGTCCTTCTTCCAAAATGGGCCAGTTATTCCCTCATCCAAATGCATTGGTATCAATATGACACACTCTATGTATATCACACTGGTAGGGCTATGATAATAAAAAAGGCTTGGGGTACAAGTCCCTTAGTCAAGACCAATCTGTTTTAATATCAAGACTACTTCATCACACATCTCAAAAGTATTTAGTGAGGCCAGTAAAGGCCTCACTCCATAATATAAGCTGAAATGGATCCACCTTAATATGGGCAAGTCCTAACCTCTTAGATCTCCATATATATTTGGATGGAGGATCTTTAAAGCAGCCATTAAAGTCACTTGTGTAGGCCTTAGACCACTAAATTTAGACTGCTAAACATTTTTATCATAAGAGATTAGGACACAGATACATAGACTTAAGACCAAGTGAAAACTCAGGGAGATGGAACAAGAGAGACTTTAGGAGAAATCAGCCTAGCCCATATTTTCTCCTTAAACACCCACTTCCAGAAGACTGAGCACAGCTATTGTCAGTCTCTAAGTGCCCCAGCCTAGGCTCTTTTGTTATGGCAGCTCCCACAACTTATACAACTTCAATCATTTTCCAGCCCATTTTTCTGATTTCTCAACAGTCCTATTCCCTTTTGGAAACTCCTAATCCAAGATATTAGCTTCAGCTTGGTTTCAGGAAGGAGCTGCGGGCCTACACAGTTAAGCAAAGTACAGTTCTGGAGCCAAACAATATGGCAGGAGAGAGGCGGGATGTACTCTGTGGCAGCCCAGCAAGCTGCTAATCCACTGAGCAGGCACGTTGGTGATTACTCACATTTCCTTCCGAAATAGAAGGCTTCCAGTTTGGGGAGGCTCAGGAGGTGGCCTTGCCACAGTAATAGCACCCCATGCCAGCACCTCTCTGTTGAGAGCAAACTGGGAGCTCTCTAAATAGTCACCCTGCTCAACTTAACATTTGCATGAACAAGAAAACTCAGCAACGTTCATCTCTAAAGAAGGACCCACTGCCAGCAGTTCGAGAACGTAGGTGTTTCCTCCTGAGCTTCATGCTCCTAAAAGCTTGTCTGTGCTTCTCTCTTCCCTGCCACCCACCACCACCACCCCTGTACCCCACACTGGAGCCATATGGTCACACTGCCTACTCAGCCCCTCCTTGCCAAGATTCACTTTTGCTTCTTAGGGAACATTACAGCCTCCCAGCTCAGACAACTTAGGCTGCAGCATTTCAGGGGGGTTGTACACTCTCTGTCTCAGGATTTTCTGGGCAAGGTTTTGAACTCTTTTCCCAACTTGATGCAACACCCCACCCACCCACACCCCTATTTCCAGAGCCCTGTGTGCCATGAGTGGCTCAATCTCTACTGATCTGCCCGACTTAAGGACTCAGCAGTTCCACCTCCATCCCACCTCTGCAACTCTTGAACATCACTGTCCAGTTTTGGGGGGTCTAGGAGAGAAATCCCAGAAATGCTTAAAGTATCTTGTAGAATACTTGATCAGATCTGGGCTCCATCCAGGACTTTGACTGTCTCCCTAATCCCTTCTTCTCATTTCTCTCCTTTTCTCAGAGGCCCAGGAGTTATCATTATTGATTTGGCTTTTGTTGGAGGTATCAGAAATGATTGAACCCAGCCCTTCTCATTCATGAGAGGCAAGTGCCCTGTCACGGAGCCACCCCCTGGTTCCCAAAAGTTTTCTAGTCAAAACCCTTTGTATTTGTCACCTTTGTTTTCGGTTTTATGGCCACACTCAATGGTGCTCAGAGCTTATGCCTAACTCTGTGTTCAGGGCTCACTCCCAGTCAGCTCCAGAGATCATGTGGGGTACTGGGGACCAAAGCCTGGATTAGCTATGTGCAAGACAAATGCCCAACAGACTCCACTATTTCTCCAGCCCCAGTTTACTTTTTTACTGGCAGAAGTTTGGCTAACACCTAAATACATTTCCCATTTATGGAGAGGGCAAAGTGGGCTGGTGTGAATGCTTTGCCTGCTGGAGCCTCGGGTTTCATACCTAACACTGCATCACCTGGACCAGACTGGGAGTAGTCCCTGAAATACCAGATGTGGCCCAAAAATCAACAAACAAATAAAAACTCCCTTCTTATCTTGGTGAAGAAACCTTTGTGTCAAACCAAAGACAAAATTACTCCCATGTTTATGGAAAGTCTGGAGAAAAATTTCCGTGCTAATGTTTTCTTCATAGCAGTCCTCTTCAAAGCAAATTCCTTTTCACAATGGAGTACATGAGAGGGTTCCATTTATATCATTTACAAAATGCAGATTAAAACCAAGAAAGCTGCTCCTAAGCATAGGAGAGCTCATTCCAACCACCCCTTTCTGTTTTAGAAGACCATGCACTAAGTCAGATCTATCATCTATTGGTTGTTGCTGCTGTTGTTTTTAGGCCAACCCTGAAAGAGCTCAAGACGGGCCCGGAGAGATAGCACAGCAGCGTTTGCCTTGCAAGCAGCTGATCCAGAACCAAAGGTGGTTGGTTCGAATCCCGGTGTCACATATGGTCCCCCATGCCTGCCAGGAGCTATTTCTGAACAGACAGCCAGGAGTAACCCCTGAGCACCACTGGGTGTGGCCCAAAAACCAAAAAAAAAAAAAAAAAAAGAAAAGAAAAAGAAAGAAAGAGCTCAAGAGCTACTCCCAAGATCATCATTCAGAGTTTGCCCTTGAGTTCTGGATTTCAGTGGATCGAGGAGTGGCAGAGATCAAGCCTGGATCTCTAGTCAGCAAAACTTGCAGTCTAGCTGCTGGAGCTATTTCCTGGTCTCTGAACACTTTTAGTGAACTCAAGACTCATCTAAACCCCTCTTTAGGGGGCCAGAGCAATAGCACAGTGGAAAGGCATTTGCCTTGTGCGTGGCTAACCCAGGACAGACCTGGGTTCTATCCCTGGTGTCCCATATGGTCCCCAGAGCCAGGAGCGGTTTCTGAGTGCATAGCCAGGAGTAACACCTGGTGAAAGGTGTGGCCCTCCCAACAAAAAACAAACAAACAAACAAAACAAAACAAAACCCCTCTCAGCTCTGAGATGCCTTGACTCATTTGTCTCTGTCATTTCACATCAGTTTCTTCCATAGATTTGTGACATAGAATTTCCATTTCTCCAAACCTGCTTTGTTGTTGTTATTGTTGTTGTTATGTCAGTGCTCAAGGATCTCTTCTGGCTGTGCTCAGACAACCAAACTATGCCAGGATTCCATCTGGGGCTTTCTCCATGCAGCCCTCTATTTCTCTATAACCACACTATTTCTGCTGCTCCAAAACCTAGGGATTGGGACCCAGAATAGGGGCTACTTAGTTTAGCAGGTAAATAGCTTGTGGAAGAACTGAAGTTCAATGCATGCACTGCCAATACCCAGCACTGGCACTTGTATGATCCCTCAAGAACTGGGTGTGACTTGGTGACCCAAGTTCGGTGCATGCTTGGCACTAACACTGAATGTAAATTGGTGGCCCCTAGCACCTCAGGGTGCAACCCCAGGCCCCCAGCACCAGCTATGGCTGATTAGAAAACTACAGTTAAGGGTAGTGAGTGCAGAATTGTTTATGCCCAGGGCTGTGCATTGTAAACTGGGAATTGGGTGGATTCAGCAGCCAGGCCATTGCTCTAAGGAACACTAATTGCCATGCTGATAAGATGAAAAGAAGAAAGAAAAAAAAAAAAAAGCCTTAGGGACAATGCCAGAGCCGCTTTAGAATAGCAACCTTCCAGGATTTATGCAGAAACATCACTCATTTAAAAGAAAATGGTCCTGCCAACACTTTCCTGTCACATCCCCTTTTCCGAGATCAGCTCTTTCAGGCCCAGAACAAAACAGATCCAGCTTAAGACAAACAAGCAAACAACAACCGAAAGAACACCGCCACCCCCAGAATCAAAGTCTCAGCTGTCTCAAGTTCAGGGTTAGCCGAGAAAAGCCCTGCCTTTCGGGTCTGGTCCCCCTATCGTGAAACACCATTTTCCCCAGACATTCTTGTAATCCATCGTCATTCGCCAATCAGAGAGCCCTGTGGGGTGATATTTAATTCATGTCTGTCAATCACCACACAAAGGAAAGGCCTGGGGCCGGCCACAGAGAATCCTGGGCCAGGGGAACAAAGAGCTGCAGCCATCCGTGGCCCCACCGCTGTGGCCCTTCACGGTGTCTGAATAATTGCGGCTTTGCAAGCTCAAGGCCGCTGGAAAATGATGCAATTGGCAGTCCAGCCCTGCGACACAGTCAAGAGCTGGAACTTTCATGTCTGAGCTCTTCCATCGCAGATCAGCATGTCCTTGGCAGGAGACCTCCGCGTCCAATCCAATATCTGATTCCGAGTCGCTGCTCTTGCAGCCTCAGCCGCACCATCAGGAGCGAAATTGAGCTCTGTGATGTTTTTTTTTTTAACGGGCCCAAGGACTGAGCTCCTTGTGATTTTTAAGCACTGAGTCTCAGAAGAAAGTGCAGGAGATTAGAATCTACCGCGTGAGAATCTCGAAAAGCTTCGTTTCCCCACGCCCTGCCTTTCTCTTTGGAAGTTGGAGGGAGAGGAATAATAAATAAATGAGATGAAACACTTCCGTGGCCATTGTCGGTAACACAAACATAGGATTCGGAGGCAGCAGCTGGACAACAAAGGCATGTAGTTGCTCAAGTTCAACATCAGCTCCCCTGGGATCCCCTTTCCCTAACTGTCCCCCACCCCCTAAGAAGAAAAACAGTTGCTGGGAAGGACAGAGCGTATTCCCATCTCTCTGCCCCACTATTCGAGGGCTGAACTCAAAAAAATAGGTTTTGAATCCACCTCCAAAAGTGGGTACATCAGCTGCTGGGCCCTACAAAGCCACATTCTCTTTAATGCAAGAATCTTTGGGGCACATGTCACATCTTTTTCTCCAAAATGATTTTTCGCTTGTTTACTGTGGCGTTCTAGCCCTCAGCTCCCTTTGCACATGGAAAGGGAGGGGCTAGGAAGCTGCTCAAAGGGCCAGAGCAGTCCCAAGAGATATTATACAGCTGGTAGGGCTTTTGCCTTGTATTGCATATGATCCCCCAAGCACTGCCAGGAGCAATTCCTGGGTGCAGAGCCAGGAGTAACCCCTGAGCATCATTGAATGTGGCCCCAAAACCAACAAAACTAAATAAAAAAAAAAAAAAAACAACAAAGGGCTGGAGCACATGAGAAAGTCCAGGTTACATCCCTTACATCCAAACACCTCCGGGCCAAAATCAAAAACAACACCCCCAAAAAGAGGGAGGGGCTGGAGAGATGGTACAGCGTTAGGGCATTTGCCTTGCACGCAGCCGACCCAAGACTGATGGTGGTTCGAATCCCGGCATCCCATATAGTTCCCCTGAGCCAGCCAGGACGACTTCTGAGCACAGAGCCAGGAGTAATTCCTGAGTGCCACCAGATGTGCTCCAAAACAAAAAACAAAACCAAACAAATAGCATCAGGAGCCTGGCCCCAGACATCCAGTCAAGTGTAATTCCCTTACACAGCCAGGTGTGGCCAAACACCCAATAATTAAAGAAATCAATGTAAGTTTGAATAAATAAGATTCAAATCAATCATTGAATCTGCCCCAGCCATTTTTGCTCCCAAACTACTTCTGCCTCAACTGTTCCAGGTTCTTCTCATTCCAGCCTTCCCTCACAGCCCACACACACTTCTTCCTAACTGCTCTCCCAAACAGAGGGATCATATCCCTCTTGCCTGCTCCCACCCATTACTTCCCACTGAGTAATACAGGAACTAGAGGAAAATTCCTGAGAATGGGCCCAGGAGATCTCTGGGAGCAATACAAGTTAATCCTCCCAAAATTTCCAGTCCTTTTATCTTCCCATATTGCATAGCTAAAGCCCAACACAAAGAGTTTACCAATCGCTAATAAGAACAAAAGATGGTTGAGTGTGTTTAAAGGCAGCCCTGCCCTTCCCTGTCTGATGCTGCCTTTTCTTTCCCTTCCTTTCTTC